>NW_027211604.1:23062500-23107500 GCF_022749685.1 Semicossyphus pulcher | reverse complement strand
TTCTCTGCTGTATGTAACAATAAATATCACAGACCTGAGCACGCTCGATCTGACACCGTCGTTACCCCCGCTGAGTCATGCAGATTACAAGATGAGGTGAGGTGGGGGCTTAATCTTAAGTAACAGAGACGCCATAACTGCGTGAGGCCACATCTAAATCCCCAATTGCCTTACATGGTATATACTACGCAATGTATGCGAGTAGTCATGCAAGATATTAGTCATGCGACCTGAAATGGGGATCTAGACCGCAGCACAGGCAATGAGTCGGTAGCATCACCAATCGCTGTAAATGGGGTTCTGTGGGCATTACTACACGGTGTATCAAGGAGGCTTACATAAGCACGCTTCCACTAGAGACAGCTTTACCTCCAGAGCAAAGAGGGGGACAAAGACCAGAACAGACGGGGGGTGGGAGAAAGAATTCATTTGTATCTCCTCCACATAAATAACCCAGGACTGGATCAAATGTCAAATTAAATGGCTGAGGTCTGGAGAAGGCGCGTTATTGATTTCCACAGCCGGGCGGTAAGTGGGGGGGAAATAAGGAAAGAATTAAGGACAGAGGCTGATTTGACTGCACTGGTCTCAGACAATAAGCAGTCCCAGAGCCCAGACGAGGCAACAATGGGGGGAGGGAGGAGAGGGAGGAGAGGACGTGGAGGAAAAGAAGGAAATAGAAAGCGACAGAGGGGATACGAGGCCCTGCAGCAGCCCCGGAGATAAGCTCACAGAGGCGAGGTGTGACTCACAGGATGCTTCACAGGAGGATTCACAGCGATTTCTGCTTCCATGTCAGAGCCAACAGACGGTCACCCCGACTCAGCGTCTCCTCTTTCATCTGATCCGAAGAAGATTTCCGCATCAAAACCTGTGCAACAGGTGCAACAAGTCCAGAAAATCAAACAGCAAAATACATCATGTCAAATGTTGGAGAGGGTTCTTCAATACAGTGATCAAATCCTAACTCTGGAAGTACCACAAGATTTTGACCGTTTTTAAATTCAGCAATTTAATAACTTTGATGAAATAAAACTTGTGTATTTATAAAGACACTGACTTTTCATAAATGTGTGTATATTTTATTCTTAAACAAAAGTTTGAAGTATTTCCACCCTGAACAGCCATTGCTCAGTTTTTCTGCTCTTACTACCTGTCACAGCACCATAGCAACAATTTTTCTAGCTAGCTAAAGCTTTAGCTTTCAGCAAAAAGCAAAGAGCCAATGGGCTGCACAAATAACCTGATGTCTTTTTCAAGTGTGACACTTGAAGAAGAATAGGTTTTTCTTTATTTTAGCATTATACTTTTGTAGCATTATTTCTGTGTGTCACGGTTTCAGTAGAAACAAAAAGGTGAGGACCCAGATGCAGACTAAGATATATATCTTTAAATAAAACAAGATACAAAACAAGACAAAAACAAAAGGCTTACTTCCAGGAATCAAAAACGAGGGAGAAACACAAAAAGCCAAGATAAAAATCCACACAGGAAACATGAGGCACGAGGTTACTGGATGGTCACGGACATAGACTCAATGAACTGGCACAGAAGGGTAGAAACACAGAGACTAAATACACACAGGGTAATCAGGAACAGGTGAGACTAATTAACACAGGTGAACACAATGAGGGCAGGGCACACAATCTAAAAGGCGGGAAACAGAACAAAGGAGGGAAGTAAAACAAGACATGACATACAAGGGGCAAGAACTACAAAATAAAACAGGAAACACTAGGAACCAAACTCAGGACTGAGAGGACTACAAAGTAAAACAGGAAATTCTCTAAATGAGATGCACAACTAAACCAGACTAAACCAAGACAGGAACACAATATACAAACTAAACAACAAGAACTCATGACAACAAGAGACAAAGTGACCAAAGAAAACCGGAAATAATATCAAAACACCAAAACACAAAACAACATCATAACTAAACTAGATTGACTCATGACACTGTGTTGCAAGGGAACCTACTTATTATACTTTTAAGCCTGTTTCTGTCTTTGTTTGTGCTTTTGCAGCTCTGGGGATACGAGTTATTAAAAAAAATGAACTAATTATCATGTTATAACGACATAATGAAGTCAAGATCTCTAGAAAATAACTGGAAATAACTCGTTATCATGGGAAAACGAAGTAAATAAAATGCATCAATGCATGTCCGCTTAGGGCTTCCGTAGATTAGTACCTTTTCTGAGGCTGTAAAATAACTCAGATTACAGATCAGTTTATTCTTGTACTTTATTTTGATTATTGAAATGATATGATAAGGAGTAGGCTAAGAAAAGTCTGGATGACCGCTATGACCTCTCTACTAGCTATAGAGTTTATGTAGATTTGGAGCTAAGTTAGTGAATATCACAAGATTGATTGTTTAAGGGTCCCATTTCATTTGATGTCCATCACTTATGCACCTACAAGACAGTAAGCAGTGACGCCAAACAGGAAGACCTTAAGACAAATTCAGAAAAGAACAAAGACATTAACTCTCAGGGACAGAAATGTTGTATTAGGATGGGAACAGTGTTCTCTGTCTCCCACTTCACCTCAGCTTTCAGGTCATAAACAAGCGTCTGGGAACCTGGTGTTCATAGATGACCCTGATGAGTCACATCCATCCTGAATTATCCTCCGCTCCGGGTCGACCTGAAGGCAAGAATAAAGAACAGCGTATTCATCTCACAGAAATCCAACTAAATGGGTTTCATCATCAAAATAATTTTGTGACTACTTGTGAAAGCCTTCAAGGCAAGACAAGTATCCACGCAGTCATTTATTCAGTTTCTTTCAGATTTGGGACACTGAGTCTGTGGTGGTTCCTACATAACCTCAGTACTTTACCCCAGATTGCCTCAGCTTTATCTGCAGGGCATGCTGGCTCGTCGTCACGGCTGTAACACTATCGACCGCTGGATTTTGGGTTTAAGTTTCATGGTTTATTGGTATATTGATGACTCCAAACAGGGGTTTAAATATGTGGACGGACTGAGGGGTAGCTTAGATTCAAATAACAGAAATTGTAATTTGGTTTAAAACATTCAGTTACAGTTTGTATGGAAAATAAAAAGACAAAAGGATTAAAAAGTTAAAGCTGATCTTGAATATATTCATTGCTACGGTGACCTCAAGTCCTCCAGCCATGATGGCAAACAATCAGGAATGCAGACACAGATACCTCTAAGTGATGGATAAATGGTGAAATAATTGGGTTTCTGCCCCCCAAAATGGGAGAAGATGGAGGACGAGGCTTTACATGAACAATTCAAGGATCTTTTCACACTGCAGTAGAATAACAGCACTATTGAACAACTCCATGAAGCCATTAGAATTAACAAAGGACGACTATGACGTGTCACTGGAGTTAATTTGATAGAGATGGGGGGGGGAGGTGGGATGAAAAGCTTTGGAACCCCTGCTGTACATGAGGCCTAAAGCTTTACTGCAAAAATCTACAATCATTGTGAGTACAATATGACTGGATTCAGACTGCTGTTAGGTTTTAAAGACCACAAATGTGTTGATTCACTCTCTTGCTAAGAATTACATGAGAAGACTGATAGCACTCTGATCAGATAGAAAGCTACAAACAGCAGGCTTATGTTGAAAATGTGAGCCCACACACACGACGACAAATAATGAGAGATTCAACTGTTTTGTTCCTGTAGTGTGTGGAGAGCAATGATATGACCCAAATAGCACACCACACACCAACAGATTCATTCACCAACAACCAGAGTCCGACTCTCACAGCTGGAAATCTCACGGTAAAATGTCTTTAGAGTAAACAAACATGGCGGACAACGGGCAGGAAGAGTTGGCGATGATGGTTTTTGGACTTTTAACTGAAAATTCAGGACAAAAAAAAAACTGTGGCTGAAGTGGTGGAGACGGCGTTAACACGGACTGTACATGTTACTTTATGCTTCACATTTTGCTTTTGTCGCCATGGCTGCGGTTGTTGTGCTTCCTTCTTCAGTCAGCTTGCTTCCCCATTGGCTATCGTTTCGCTCCACGTGACAATCCACAGACTGCGTGCTCGGCTGTCCTCGGGGTTCCTCACACACAACAGGATATCAGATCGTAAATATTGAACATTTTAATATTTACGTTTTGAAATCGTAGTGGCCACAACGTTCTTCTGAGCAGATCGGGGGAAGTAAAATCACTCTTAACACACCTCACACCACAGGAACATCTGGCAAGATCATCTTTAGAACCATCAGAAAATCAGGACTTTGCTCACTGTTGTTGGAAGGGGCCAAAGTCAGCGTGAGTATCTTGTAGAGTGTACCCCACCTTACAGATGACAAAGCCAGTCTGGCTGTTTTCCCTATGTTTCCAGACCTTGAGCTAAGCGATGCTAACTGACGCCTGCTTAATATTTAACATACAGATATGACAGTGGTACTAATCTTTTCATTTAGCACTTAAAAGTGTAAAAATGAATATTTTAAATAGGGCTGTCAAAGTTAACGCCACCATTTATTTTGAGGCACGATTAAAGCACGCAAGCACGTTCTATTATTATGACCCTCCGCCTGACCCGTAGTTTGGGAAATCAGGAAGCGTTGCAGCTGTAATGTTGTGGATAGCAAGCAGAAACAAACCTCCATGAGCAGAAATAGATAAAGAATAGGGTCTTTTAAATGGCACGTTCAGCCTCAAAGTCCTGCTAGATGGTTCTCTGGACAAGACAAAAGTTATTTGTATTTACTGTCGATGTGAACGGAGTTACCACCGTACGATGTCGAGGCTTAAATGCCACTTGCTGGCCAAGCACACAGCTGATGCAGAGAGCCCAGGTTGTGACAAATGTGTTTAAGTGATTAAACTTTGACTAAAATTATGTTATTTTTATCTGCTACTGCAGACTCAATGACTTGTTACTTAGGAATGTTACATTTAGGTCAATATGCCCGTCTGTTGTTGCTGGTCATGTTGTGCTTTCAGCATATTTAAACATACAATAAAATAATAAACATACATTTGCATAAAGGAAGCATATTTGTCCATTCCCATGTTGATAAGAGGATTAAAAACATTAAGGTACATGTACAGGTAAAAAATTTGTGTTTGTTAAAGACTAAATTTTAAGTATTAAACTTCTTTGTGTGACTTGTAATACTTTAAATAAAACACCAGTAGTGATATCTACAGATGAGCACAGATGTGCAAGTAGAAGTTGTGTTGAAGGGATTGTTTGAAAGAGGACCTTATAAATACTGTATCAACCTCAGGACAGGACAGAGAGAATACCATTGTAAAACGTCATCAATAAAATATAAAAAACCTATACTGTCCATGTGCAGCAGATGTCCTTCATCCTTCATACAGAAAATCTCAGACAGCTGCTCATAACATTACATCCACACGCAAGGACCCTCTGACACGTCGGGCCCATGGGTGCTCACTGAGGACGGCCTGACAGTCGATCCGTCATCAGGACGGCTCTAAAACATTTATACATGGATTCACTCTCAAGGTTTACGCCTCTGACCATTAACTCACTCAGGCGTTTGTTCCCATAATGTGAAAGCAGCATTATTCTTATTTAAAGGTGTCGTATATACAGACCTCTTATTCACAGCAGCTCAACTGAACTCAACCAAC
Source organism: Semicossyphus pulcher (assembly GCF_022749685.1). Taxonomy (NCBI): domain Eukaryota; kingdom Metazoa; phylum Chordata; class Actinopteri; order Labriformes; family Labridae; genus Semicossyphus; species Semicossyphus pulcher. Next base: position 23,101,884 of record NW_027211604.1, on the reverse strand, counting down.
AAATTCAGGTCCCAACAAGACAGTGTTTGCATGTATGGGTGCTTTGTTATTCCATTTAAGAAATCCCACAATGCTAGTTGAATATGTTAGCAATAAAAGCTAATGAAAAAAGTCGCCCTTAAGGGAACCTTTGCAGGGATATTACAACACAACAGGCACGACTCATGGTCACACAGAGGCTCCTTCATAAAGTCACATCATGACAGTGAAGCATTCCTGTCTTTATTACCATTTATTACTTTGTAACGTGGCCGTGAAGCAGCTCCTAACAGAAGTCATCTGATTTGGATGTTTTTGATATTTTGAATGAAAAAAAGACTTATAGTTTAAACCCCCATTAGAAGTGCGGAGAGCTGCGATGTTACAGTACAGCTCCATCCATCCATCATCTATAACGCTTATCTATCAGCGTCGCGGAGGGGGCTGGAGCCTATCTCAGCTGTCATTGGCCGAGAGGCCGGATTACACCCTGGACTGATCGCCAGTTAACCTAATCAGCATGTCTTTGCACTGTGGGAAACTCCACACAGAAAGGCTTCCTATGTCTGAACCAGGATTCATACCAGGAGCCTTCTAGCTGTGAGGAGAAGGCGCTAACAACTGCACCAGCGTGCAGCCTGTTCCAGTACAGCTCACAAAGTGAAAGTATTTGACAGAACGGAGAACAAATAGACAGTTTGTTTAAGAGCAGTATTAATACAAATAGCGGTCTCCGTGTCTGGATCATGAATGTGTTAAGCAAATTTGCCGATCAAGTAAAGATATCTGACATTATGATGGAGACAGACTACAAAAAGAGTCCTAACTGATGGTAAAGGTCATGTCTAATACATGTCATTTTAGGCTGATATTGACAGTTAAGTAAAGGCATATAGGTCAACAAAAACACCAGGAATTTTCCTCTGGAGATGATGATAAGTAGCTGGAAAATGAAAGGCATAGCAAGCCCTATTTGCACAGGACTAGTCTTACATGGGGACCTCTTGTGATTTAGAAATGACCCCCTCATGTCTGCGTTTCGTGTGGCGCATTGGCACGGCATGAGCAAAGTCTGTATTTTACTACAATTTACAGACATTATCCCCCTGGATATGATTGAAAATGAACTTCTACTATCTACTAACATCTACTTAGAGCTCATCTTAAAGATTTCAGCTTTGTACTCTTTGGCGGCACCTTTGGCCATGATTGGATGTGGGCGTAAACTTCCCAATTTAACCAGACATCTACGGCTCCTTTTGTAATGGTTGTAACTCTTGATTTTCCTCGCTGACGGTCGCTTTCCCTTTTAGACTGTTTGCTTCATCTGAGCATCAGTTTGTTTCTTTTTCTTTGGATTTTCACTTATTTTTGAATTTGTATCTGTAGTCATGGATCTTTTCTTTGTTTGTTCAACCACAGTACTGTTTACTCACAACGCTTGCAGAGACCAAAAAAGCAGCCGCTTACACTGTGTTGGATTAGAGTTCGTTATGTCTGCGACTGGGTCCCCGTGCTGTGTCGCGAGATGAGCCTCTTGAATTTGTACCCAAAATACTGACAATAGTTTCGTTAGTAATTTCCACGGCAGCCTCCATAATTCTCGACCCGGGCACGGAGACAAGAAAAACATTGCAGGAAAAAAAAGAATTGACCCCAAATTACGGAGATGCCGATTCGCACCGGATTAAGATCACAGAGGACCTCCACAATGATTTCAATAACTACAGGTCCCCAGGTAATACCAGTCCCATGTGAATAAGGCTTAAATGTAATGCAGAATCCAGATGTCCAGACTTCACAGGCTTTACAGAGTCGAGGTCTTTGTGGATGTATCTGTCAAGAACTCAATCCAGAGAAAGGAGGACTCAATTGCACGACTCGACTCAGGAGCAGATTTAAACACAGTATAACAACAGGCAAAGTTCGGTACATGGGTAGTCAATCCTACAAGGCAACAGTGTCAAAATCGTGAGGCAAAAGGCAGGTCAGAAAACAAACAAGGTCAAGGCTTACGTGAATCAGACTGCTATGAGAATGCTGGAACATGACAAGGTACAACGAACTGGCGACGAGACATGGGGAGACATGAGATTTAAATACAAGAGGTAATGAGGAGTGATCAGGAGCAGGTGAGCACACGACGGGGGAAGGGACAGGACACAGACCTGAAACAGAGACAAGGATGAGTGACCTTCAAAATAAAACAGGAAACACGAGACATGATACATGAGGGAACAAAAAACATAACTTAACTAAGAACTATGACAGCATCGAAGGGAAGTCTGCAAGAGCCGAGGGCAGTCCAACCCACACGTCATCAAGAGTACTGGCAACTGCAAGTATCACCTGTACAGATAGTAAATATAAAGTATTATATATTATACTGTTGTAGCTGTCAGGTCTGTAAATCAGAGGCCTATAAACAGTCTCTCACTCTGCATATCACAGTACACATGACTGAGGTCCACAGATGCTCACAAAACAGGATATTGGATCATAACAGTGTGTACCCCGCTTTAGAAAGGTGTTGTTCCACTATGACCCTCAACAGCTCCAGTGGTTCTTGACAAAAAGATACTCCCTCATTTGCTGTTTTGATAATGGAGCTACGTCTGACAAAAATAGCTTTAATCAAAGCCTGCAGGCATTAGAGGAGTTTGAATTAAGATAATTTTGTCTGCAGCAGAGCGTTGGACAAACACACAGGCTGATATGGCCAACATTATGATATAAGAAGACGTGTTTTCCCCTGACAAGCTTAGTTACAAGATATAAAATCAGCTCGGAGCTTATCGACAGCGTTTTTATTTGATTTGGGAATTCCTTCAAAGTGCTGCAGCTGAACTTTAACACATCAGCTGCAGAACATGAGCGTTCTGCTTGTCAAGCAGAGCGTTGCAAAGGGACTATCTCCCCTTAATAAGCAGCTAAAAAGCCCAAATACCATTATGCTCTCAGAAAAGATGAATAAGCACTCAAGTTTTTAATCTTTAACAAGTGGCCCTGTTTTATGCAGCAGAACGCCCTCGGAGGTGTACATTAAACTCTTTTAATGGAGACAATTTTGTGGCTTGTGTTTCTTTCTCCTCGGCGGAAACGATTTAACATGCACCTCCTCGGGTTACGTCTCTCACTTCTTCTACTCTTTGGCTGATGCGAAGCCATTTTCATCAGCAGTGAAGTTGAGCTCAGAGACTCCTGCAGGAGGAAAGTTTGTTACATAGTAATCCTAATAAAAAAGGTGGGTAGATAATATTTCTCTTATTGATCTGTGCCTTTGTAATGTACCCACAGGCACAACGAACTCAAAGACTAAACCTGTCTACCCCTGCAGGCTGCACAGCGAGAACCAAAATCAATTAGTGCACCGAAGAGAGAATTTCGGTGCAATATTTTATAGTTACAGTGCAGCAGCAGCAGCTCGGCTGTATTAGCTGCATTTGTATGTTACTTTAGTGTCAGGCTGACAGCTTCCTATAGCCAGCAGCCATCTCTTACTGTGCACACCAAGTGGAACCCACTGCAGCAGCACTCCCCGCTCATACCCCCAGGATGGTGTACACATGTATTGCTTGTGCACATGCGCACGTGTGTACGTGATAGAGCAAAGCCGTATATGATGCCTGTGTGTTGCCAGGTTTTATTTGTAATCTCAGCGGCCGCTCCGGGCTGGATTACTCTCTGCTGTAAGTAGGAAACAGTCCTGGTGTTTTATGATAAATACCCTTTTCTAGCCGCAAACCTCCCCAATAATACACACACACACACACACACACACACTCATAGACACACACACATGCGGAGCTCTCAGCCAGGTTGGCCTCCTGTGTGATCTCACACTCATGACATTTTCTGCAGAGGAATTCATTTGTGTTCTGCAGAGCTGCAGCCTGTGGTCTCATCAACCCGCACATACTCGTCTGCGAAAGGCTTCAGGGCAACGCCACCCCAGAAATCTGAGGTTGGCCTTCCAGGAGGGACAGTTATTTAAACTAAGCAGACATTTAGCTGAAAAAAGACTAAAAGAATGAATGAAGAAAAACGGCTCTGATGGTTATTGCGGGCTGTTTTGGATACTAGTGAATCACCGAAATGTAATACAAGAAGAATTGCCTCCTATTGTTTTCAGAGTGCTGAAGCATACATGCATGCTTGCTAGAAACAGTTGTGGTAAGTGTAAATACGTTATTCAACTGTATTACACAGCTGTGTTAAATACTTGATTCTGATTGGTTAATTACAGCATTCCGAGGTCTGCTATTTCTGTATAACAGACCGTTGCCAGGGATGCAGCTCTAATCACACAATCAGGAGGACTACTTGTAATCATATCAATCCGCCAAAAGAAGTCCGGTGACGTCGGTCTGTTTACAGAGCGGAAAAAAGAAAAGAGACATAAACAGCGACGAGAAAGCAGTAAAGGTTCAAATTTGCAAAAGCCGTGAAAGAGATTTACAAAACTGAAGACGGCACATGAAGTAAACATTAAAGGGAACACAGTACGGGATACGGCGGTGTTTAAAGACGGTGAATGGAAAGGAAAATGTCAACACTCTGACAGTGATGAGACAGAAAACCTCAATCAGCTGCTGCGATGATTCCTGCGGTCCCGTTCACAGTGTCTTACTTCACCATCAGAGGAAAGGTTTCCAATAAATGTGAGTAAAAACAGCTAGCTTAGCTCATTTTGAGAAGGCTAGAGTTAACCGTAGCCATGGACGCAGCTCTCACTGTGAGTGTGCCGGACTATTTTTATATGGAAAACGGAAACATAATCATTTTTAAATATTTTGTGTCAAATAATTAATTTCATAAGTAAAAAGCTGTGCAATAACCCCTTCGCGTTGGGGTCCTGCTCACCCTGTCGGGGTTCGATTCCAAGATAACAACCTGCTCATTATACATTATCCCTGACCCAGGCAGCTCTGGGCTCTCAGCTGCATAGTTCATGCAGACAGGACACGGCAGCCTCGACTCTAATGTTTTGTTTCCCACTGAAATCTGATAGAACAGAAATTGACTTTTTGAATGAGAGAAAAGTAAGTCATCATCGCTGTAATCAGTTAACTCCAGAAACAGCAGAGGCTGTTAGCATAGGACAAAGTTAGCATTGTGTCAGTTAAATAATAATTTAAATTTAATTAACGTTAGCTCTGAAAAGAGAGCCAGTCATTATTATCACCAATGGAAAAGAATACAATACTTAACTGTCCACTAAATAATTATCGCTCCACCACCCCTCTCGACATCCAGGCACTTGAGACTGAGTCAGACTGCTGGGAGAGGGAGAGTGGAGAGAGCTCCATTGCTGAGGTTAGTGATGAAAGGGATTTGACAGTTAAGAGTCATTTGTGATGCAGGCTCTCTTATCAGAATGTTCTGGAAATCAATGGGGATATTAAATTGGAAACCTTTCAGTCAAGGGGCACCATATGACCAATACAGACAGGAGAGCAGCATCATTTATTTGAACATTTTAAAGTTTAAACAATCAATGAGTGGTTACTATTAAAGATGGCTCTAAATAAGTCATCAAATCAATTTCTATACTTTTAGCTTTTTAATATCTTCAATTGGATCTGACTGGGGTCAACCACTTCCTCTGGATGAAATTACAAAATAAACCCATAATTTGGGTTTTTGCTATAGCAAGATAATTATCAAACGACATGTTAAAAGGCACCACAATACAGGAAATCTACTCTGTTAAATTTTTTCAAGGGGAGTACCCCCAGTGAAATTGTCCCACCCACTTTATTTATGCTTCCTACGCACATGTATGTTGGTAATGTCATACAGCAGTTTGCCAAAAGTCCACTCAAGTATTATTCCGTTGTTCCTCAGATGTAGTTGTACGGTTTGGTTGTAATAATGTATATTACATTGGTTAAGAAACACAAGTAGCTTGTTTTGAACAATCTGATCTTGTTTACTTACTTGTGCGGAGCAAACAAAGCTGCATTCAAACATATATTGTGAACAATTGTTGCAGTGCACACAGAGGTTGTTTTAGTCTCTTTCACAGCCAGGACAAATGTAACAGCTACTACTGGCAACTTAAGCGGTGGACTATTTTTTGCATGTCTGAGAAACAACACATGTTACTGCATACATGAGCTGATGTTGTGAATCAATAAGCATACCTTAAATGTGAACATGTCAACTTTGACAGTTCAGTCGGTTTTCTTTCATTTCTGTATTTCATGCCTGTTATGATGCTCTGTTTCTAACTGTGTAAAGCACTCTGAATTGCTCTATGTATGAATGGTGCTTTATAAATAAACTTGCCTTGCCTTGCCTCATGACGTACATGTTGGTTGTTGTTGGATCTTTAAGCTCTTAAAACACGTTTATAACTTTTAATTTGATTAATATTGATTTGATTAATATATAATATATTTTATTGTCTTACTTGGAGAAAAAGTGGGTGAGCTTCGTTCTGGTGCACTCCAGCAAAACTGCAGCTATGCTGAGATAAGTCAGCCCAGGGCTCTATGAGTGTGTTCACATTAAAGAGGCATTTTTGTAAGTGGCAGATTTTGACATTCTCTCAGCTGTATCAAACGGACCCATGGAGCAAATAAAAATAAATGTAAAACCACAATTTAAAGCAGTACGAATGCTTACTTTTATATCTTATAAGTACAAAAGTACTAAAGTGTTTTTATCAGTCTCTGTTGTAGATGTACATCAGTAAAGCACAATGATATCTTTCATGAATATATTTTAAAAACTCCTACGGTAAAGTGTTTTACGGTTTCTCTCCCTCCTCCCTCTCATGATCTGCTCACAGAGCTCCTGGATCAATTGGTCAGTAGGTGGTGATGAGTTCAGGTTGGTCTCTTATCTTTTAAGTTACCTCGATAACCGCAAATCCTGCTTGTAGTATACCCCCTGATGTTTCCCCAGAAGTCACAGACACTAGTGATTAAGGGATTTAAAGGGGATATGACATTATGTATTTCTCTTGGTTTGAACATTGGGATAATGTAAGTACACAGCTCAAACAAAACATGATGTTGGTCTAATCATTTTTGTTTGTTCTTTTAATCCGCGCTGAGGTTGAGGTTTTAGGTGTTCATGGGTTATTTGTCAGCATGGAGTTCTTGTCGTCATGTTGAGGTTCCCAATCCTCTCATCTCACTCACCAATAATTCATATGTAAATTTTATAATGCTTTAAGTATTAATATATAAGTAATTTATCCTATCACAACTGTCATGTCATAACTTTATTCTACCTTTAAACACAATGACACTCATGTTCCACTGACAGATACAACCCCCATCAGTGCATTCATTTCATTTTAAACACCCTTGAAGGCCGCCACCAGAGACTAAAGCCTTTGTGGAAGCTAAGCTAGCAGAGTCAGCCATAATTAAATACCTACTAGAAAATCCCCGCTGCTTGCGACACAGTGTGAGTGCTTTCAAATTGAAATGCTTCAAAATCTGAAATCACTTCTGTTTTTCTCCATCTGTCTGTTTTTGATCTTTCCACCTTTTTACCTCCATGTTCCTACTGACTCTGTGAGCTCACCTGCTGTATAACAGTTACATGATTACAATTTGATTCATAAATATTTTGAAAATCAACATAATATTAAAGAAGTATCCCTCTTTGTCTTTATGTAAGGTAGATGAGGCAATCAGAGTCCACAGAAACACTGAAGTCACATAAATGAGTTTGAAGACCTGAACAATCAAGTCGCCACTTCCGAAACACGACTGCAGCTTTTGTTTGGGATGTACTGATTGGCCCTACTGGGACGCCCCCAGGCCCCAAAGCCCCAGGCTCTTCTTTCAGATACACCCTCACACTTCTTCTACATATCATTCGACAGCTTTTTACTGATCTGCTGGTTCATTGATCCGCACCCCCTCCCCACACTGATAGCTCCACGTTCTATGGCAACTGGAGGCTCCTTAAAGCCTGAATGGAGGGTTTGAATCCTTCCTGCTCAGCTCTTTTCTCTTCCCTCTTTCATTCTCTCCGTCTCGCTTTCTTCGCCGTCTTTTGCTCGTCTCATGAATATAAAATGTGGAGACCCTGCAATGCGCTCGGCTGCTGCTGCTGCAGAAGGTCTTCACCATTAGTGGGAATAATCCACAGCCGAGAAGTTCGGCGTTCCGCATCCTGTCTGTAAGCTCCTCTCTGAACTCTGCTGCTAGAAGAGGTGGGCTGCAAACACTGAAAGGCCCCATTATCAGCTGTTAGACTGAGTGTGACTCACAGAGCATGAGTCATTATATGCTGTAGAGAGTTTGACCTATAAAAACTAGTGACTTTTGTAAATAGGTTAACCTATTTGTATGCTACCACCTCCCCTCATGTCCCTGGAGTTGTGCATCTGATGACGCTACTCGACTGACTCCTTCCTGAACTTTTACAACCGAGGTCATGTTTGTTGCTGCAGCTATGAGCTGCTTCAACCACATGAGAAGTATGGCTCTAACTCTAACCGCTTTCACACTAGCACTCCTGAAAATTTCAAGACTGTCTGACCCCGACATTTTCTAGAGTTACCCTTTCACAAATGTCCCTCACAGCGGGAGATTTTTGAAAGATGAGGAGGGGGCTAGTGCGGGGAGGGGGGGCAAGTATCGCCTATTTAGTGACTAATACTGTCATGTTTTTGTTTTTTTATCCGTCAAAAAGAGCGTCATCCACAATCGATTAACTTACTGGACACTCCCCCCTCACATTCTGGGTTAGAATTCTGTTGCGACACGTAACATCTTTAACAACGAGCCTCCTTCACGCGCGACTCACCTGCTGCTGTGGAAACAAGATCGTGGATGAGTGCATTACGTGTGTGAAAGGGGATTCTCTTAAGCAAATCAATAATGAATTGAAAGATTAACATACAGATTTTCTTGGTCCCCAGAGGATCAATCCTAATGACTTGGGTCAACCCAATTGCAACACCAGGGTTACAATTGGGGTTTTTGAATGTAACTTTGCAGCAACATTTAGATGGATTACAATGAAATTTGGTGCACGCATTCATGTCCCTTTGACTTTTTATCAGACAACATTATTAAAGCTACTGTAACAGACGATCTTGGTGGCCCCCGTGAACAAAGCGCTTCATCTTATCTCCGCTGATCTTGTCATGTACAAACATAAGTCTTGTTTTCCAACGAAAAATCTCATGCTTTCTTTTAACTGTCAAACATTTCACGCACCATCATGAATCTTTACCGTGGGAAATGTAAACAAAGACACTGTCTGACCCCGATCATGTGGCAGCTGTTACAGGCATTAAAAATAACTACATAGAGAATATCAATTATTCTAAATGCTTATGGTCTGTTTTGATTTTGTAGCTCTTATAAAGGCATCACTATTATTTTTACTGTGTTCCACAAACTGCAGTTTATGAAACAGTAGTCGCTATTTTTTTAATTAGCCAATTAAATTAAATCAAACTCTTACAGAGGTGGCATGGTGGTGCAGTGGTTAACCCCTTCTACTTACAGTGAGATGTCTCTGGGTTGTTTCTGTGTGGAGTTAGCATGCTCTCCCCCATGGCTACATTTTCTCTGCGTACTCAGGCTTTCTTTGGTTGACTAATGACATGCAAGTTTATTTGCAACTCTGAAATTACCCATAGGATGACCATCATTGATTCCATGTGTCTGTACGTTTCGGCTCTGATTGACTCACGTCCTGTCCAGGTTCTACCCTGTTTCTCACCAAGTGTGTCAGCTGGGATTCGCTCCAGCCACCTGTAAGGATAACCTGACAGTAACGTCTTCTTTTTCAAGCTGGAACCTGCTTAAAAGCACCTTTCCGACCTGACCTTCACAAAACCACCTGTTTGCCAACCTTCACAGATACAATGAGGCACAAGGCAGAGGTGAAATAAAAGCAGCTGAGTTTGCTTCAACTCTGGCTGATATTGTGACATGTCTTTCTGTTATTTATTTATGTCTTTATTTCATATTACTATGTCATACTGGACCACCACTGACGCGACTCTCTGTCTATACGGCTCTGGAAACTGTGTTCGGGGAGTAGGCGGGGCTGCTCCTCTGCTGTCCTTGCCTATGCTTGCACCGTGCCCCTGCTTTCAAACACGTTGTCATCGGCCACATAAGGACAGTCCTTGTAACACATTGCCCACAAAAGCGCACATTGACCTGATGCAGTCCGCCACGTCTTGTTTTTCCTCAGTAGCTGGGATCTTTGTTGTTTCTTATATACTCTTAAAAATGTTTAAGTATTGTCATTGTATATATTGTGATACAAATAAAGTAAAAGTCTTATATATCCAATCAGTATTTAAAGCCAACATGTGCCCTCCACGTCAGCAAACAGATGTCTGACTTTAACCTTACACCTCACATCTACAGCTGAATCAAAGCCAGACACACTGATTTAACACTCTGTTGTCTGTATCTGTGTGTGTGTGTGTGTGTGTGTGTGTTTGTGTGTGAGAGAGAGAGAGAGAGAGAGAGCACCAGGGAGCTCTAGAGGTCGACCTGCATCCATCAGGATCTTCCACCTGGTGTGAATGATTGCCACCAATTGTGCCAAACTCACTGGAAACAAAAGAAAGATGGGAGGAAGGTGAGAGAGGTGAAGAGGAGGGACAAGACTCCCCCCTGTGAGGGTTCATCCACTGAGACAATGATGAGATAAATCCTCACCTATGTCAAGGTGCTGCATGTGTCTGGGATGCCTTTTACTGCTGTGTTTCTCACCTTAATAACACACATACACACACATTCACGCTCCTGTCCACAGCGCTCATATCAGCCTCGTTCTGGATCCACACTTCACTGTCACGCTCTCTTTTCTGCTGACAGAACAAATGCCTGCGCCCGTGTGATTAAAGCTGCTGTCACTGGGTTTTCGTCTCCCCCTCTGTGCTTCTCTCTCTCTCTGCTTTTTTCTAATGTCTCAGCTCCATCGCTGGAGGCTGGATGGAGCTCCAGGAGAACATGGAGGGCCTGAAGGGGACAGAAACTGGGAACAGACGAGATGTGGGCTAAAGAAAAGGAGGCTATGAAAGGTGTAGATCAGGGTGTGTTTGAGTGGTCAAGGCAGCACTTTCAAATGTGGTGAAAAATATGTATATATGAAGTGTGCACAAGAACTGGGCGGAAAAGCTCGGAGCACTACAGAACTACAAGTCCGACAGTTCATGAAACACAAGCAGTAAGATTATCTGCAGGTTATCCCAGACAGTTGCCAGATTGTCTCTTATTGGAATCTCTTTTTGTCCTCTAGCACCTCGCTCAGAAGAGTAAAAACAGGGCTCACACCTTGAGCTAGACCTAAAAGAAAATCTTGCTACCAATTGTAATGTGCCCGGGCCTTGATCCATGGAGCTCGGTTGGCCAAAACCCAGAGAAATTCTACTTGGCTGACTCCTTGTCAGCCCACCAACCAGCAGGGAATGGCATTGGGGTTGGGTCTTTTGCAAGCCGTGCAGAAGGCACAGGCGGCTGACCCCCCACATCGCAGACTGGTTCTAGGAAATTGGAACGTGTGGAAAATGTTGCATAGGAGAGGATCTTCAGGGCTAACTTGCTAAGCCTGCTGCCACCAGTGTTCCAGCCCCTGGAAAGGAAATAAAAGGAAGTGATGTATGAACTACACTCTAAAATTAGCATTCCAATGGAAAAATAAATTAACAAAATGATAGGAGCTTCTGCAAACCATTTAATCAACATCACAAATAAGATTGCTTTAAAAAACCTTTTCTAACAACCTTAAAGAGGGGGTATTATGTTGTTTCACATTGTAAGACATATATATAATGTCACAATGTTGGATGTCCAGACTAAACGTGGGTGAAGTTTCACATCGTAGGTTAAAGTATGTTGGAGTAATCCCCAGGCTTCTCAGCTCAGTCTGCACGCTGTTGTGAACGCCAGATTTCACACATGGAAGCTATTGGAAAAAAAATAACAGCAATAATATATATATAATATATATATAATAAAATATGTCCAATTGTAGAGGAAGTTTTTTCTACACGCAGCCTCAGCAGGCTTCGGAGAACCAGCCAATCAGAAGACAGTGGGCTTGTAGGGGCGGGGTTTCTTAAAGGGACAGAGCTGACAGAGTTGTTTCAGGCAGAGGCTGTATGAGGGCCTGCACAGAGCACCAGTGTGAGAAACATCATGAGATTTTTCTCTTTAAGTTATGCTAAGCTACTCCACACGTATCAAAGAGTGAAATATAAAGCTTGAAATGAGCATATTTTCCCCCTTTAACTAGGTGCTTTTCAACCAAAAGTTCCAGGAACTTTTAGTTTCAGGAACTAAATGGTTCCGGTGGCCCGTTGTTGTCTGCGTTTCCACAGCAGCCTAAAGTCCCGGGAAGATAATACAAATCAGGCCAATGAAATATGGAGAAGCAATAAAATTAAGTGCCCTACACCGCTTGTCCATTAGATAGCGGTAAGAAGAAGATGAAGGCCATACAACAAAGATGATGGCATACACAACGAACAGGCCGGTATCATTTGTGCGAGACTACAGTTAGCCTGTTAGCATGGAGGAGATTCAACTTGTGCTTTATAGCATTGCAATAAAAAATTGTGAGCGTGCAGCTGCAGTCTTTTAAACATGGCGGGTGAAATAAAACACTGCAAGTACTCGACCAATCAGAAACGATCAGCACAGCAGGCCCCGCCCTGAAAGTTCCTAGACCTTTCGAAAGCACTACCCCGGAGCAGGGACTTTTCAGGGGTTAAATCAATTACCCCAGAACTAAATTTAGACCCTGGTTCCTGCTGTTCCTCAAAAAGTTCCTAGTTCCTGGGGAAAGTTCCTGCTGTTGAAAAGCACTGAAAAATGTTTTTGTCTAGCTCCTACAGCTAAACTGACGTAAATGAGCACAAAAGTTATAGTAGAGACGTCATTTTTCAAGATCACCACATTTTGATTTGGGTCACGCTATGAATGTGACACCATAAATATATTTGCCAGCTTAAACTGACTGTTCAATGAGCTCACTGTCTACTACAGTACATCCTTGAATACATCTATTTCACAGTGAAACAGTATGAATCACATCTGCCAGCTCGGCACAAACACAGAAACAGGTATCATTATTCTTACAAGGCAAGCAATATGTTCCCTAAAAGAACCAGATACAACACGGCTGTGGTCAATAGATTACATTGTGTGACAGGCCGGCTGTATTGCATGATGAATTGTTTCTCATTACATTTCCAGTTTAGCTTTATCGGAGTTGTTAGTCCCATTACACAGAGCTGCGCCGCACACTGCTGAACACCAAACAATGGCCGACAGGCAGCGAAATCCAAATGTGGAGGAAAATAACGTTGCTTTATTTTATTATTCAAATGCAGTTTGAATATGCGTGTTGGTCCGTTTGACTAATATTGACTAATAGCACTTTCAGGAGAGTGGAGGAGGAAATGTGCTGTTCGACTGCAGCTTTAAAGTCCATAGTTGTTGTGTTCCCATGGGTGCTTTGTGTTTGTAGTGGCCTGAATGGGGGTGGGCATCAATACGAGCAAGTGTGTAAAGGGATGTCCAGCAAACAGGCAATTTAACACCTATAAAGTGAACATTTTAATGCATTTTATTTAGCTATTTCCTGCTGCAGCGTGTGCTTATATCAATGGCTGACAGGAAATAAACTCAGGCTATTTCCAGCAATGTAATTCTAATTAAATGGTCTATGTAAGAACAGCTTTTCTAATCACACATCTCCCTGTATACAGTCGAGACAGCTCTATAATTAAACCGTAAACTATAATGGATATAAACAGTACTGGTAAACACCGTAACTCGAGTTCTATGTTAAACAACTGAGCTAATAATAGGGCTCTACAGGCTCAGCCACCAATCACTGTGTATCTGCATATTGGACATGTGTACTGTATGTTTAAGGATTAATGAACCCTTGTGAAGGCACCTAAATGTAGCAAAGCACTCTTCATCTGCTGCAGTAAGTCTTTATACTCACAATAAAGGAAATTCAAGTCTTCATGCTTTTTTAGAAAATAAAAAAATAAAGTTTAACGGTAGGAAGAGGGATGAAAGGCTTACACAAATGTTTCAACAAGTTTTCCAAATCAGCAGGAAAGTACTTTGTCCCTTGGAGAGGTTTGAGGAATTTGTTTTTACTTCACTCCTGTTATAATCACCATGGCTGCTGGAGGGCTTTGTCACTAGAACATACAGTACATATTTCATTTTGGGGCACTTGTATGTGACTGAATCTGTACTTGTGGGAGAACTGTCTGGTTCCATTGTGTAGACAAATGTCACTTACTGCATCATGTCTCTCAGGGTAAAGGGATATAAAATGGCAGAATCTGTAGGTGCAGGACTGTATGTTGGTATCAGAAGTGTTCTGGTTTCCGTTTGCAGTGTGCTCATAGTCCAAGTAGTTCTGACCATAGACTGTATAAAAAGATGGACGACCTGACAGCTCCCTAAAAGTGAAGCCAAAACATTTCGGGCGCCCCCTGCTGACTGGCTGCAGTATAGGTCATAAAGCCCGCCTCCTCCAGGTGGGACATGGGTCAAACTATAAAATCATAATACATGTCCAACATATTTTTCTCAAACATGGTTTCTGTCATTATAGCTTGTTATTATCATGCTGATTTACGTCCAAGTGTTCATTTTTCTGACAAGTTTATTTTTAATTAGTTATTTGATGCTGTCAAAATGATGATTGACAGCTCTGTTGAAAAATTCGGCTCCTGCAGCCAATCAGTTCCAGGTGAGCAGAGCGGAGGACGATCCGCGAGTGGAAACGTAACTAAAACGATCACTACAGTCATTGAAGTTTCCATACCTGTGAACGTTAACCTCAGACCAACACAGAGAAGCTGTTCTGCTGTTAAACACACCGGCGTGCGGGATCCTTGCCGTTTTTTCGGTAAGTTAAGTGTGTGTTTTGGTTAGTGGAAGTGGCTACGGCCGCTTCACTCGCCGATCTCTACTGCGCAGTCTCTGGCTCCATATGATGTCGCCATCGCAAGATGGCAGCGCCTATCACAGGGGCTATTTTGGCATCAATTTCGTACAATGGGAGCAGATGGAGACGCGTTGTCCATCTATATATACAGTCATTGGTTCTGACCAATGACATATCAGCAGGCTTTGGTTGAATGCAGGAAAAAAACTATCCAAATATCAAAGGGGCAGAACACAATCCGCTGTAATCGAACGATGATTTTGCTTTTTATTCATCTCTATGAACACATCTGCAGAGAGTGAGGCCAATAATACATTCTTAGATGTGGTATCTCAATGCCAACTTCATTCTCACTTTAAGTTGCTAGTCGGGCTGTAAACAATGCAGCGCAAGGAAAAGGAATTCCTTTGTGGCTAACTGCTGGCTTAACTGTGAGCCCGAGAACGTGGTGGTTGCTCCCAGAGGCTATATTGCGCAGGGGATAATGTATACAAAATGAGCTAACCTAGCTGTTACTACTCACATTAAATGAAACATTTCCACTGATGGTGAAGTAAGGCCGGAGAAACCTGTTTCTCCGCACCGAGGCAAGGACAGAGAGAAGAGAGATGCTTATTCCAAAATGTTCACTTTATTGCTGGCAAAATGTTCAAACACTACTCAAGTTATCATTATAGTTACGATTCTTGGTGTGGAGCACCTTTTTACCTCCAGGTGTTGGAGCTTAGTGCCGTTAGCTGTTGTTGTAAGAGCTACCATTACCTGTCAAGAAGGAACAGGGCAACCTCTGCATTTTTATTTAGGGCTCTCTTTGTAGCTTTTTTCTCCTCCAAGGTCTTCCTTCTTTTTGCTTCTTTAGCAGTATATGCTGATGTGAGGTACAGGAAATGTACCGCAAGTTGCCTTAGCACCTGACTGACATCTCTGCGTGCACGCTGCTCACACAAGTCACATGGAAGCCGGATGACGCTAGTTTGTAGAGTCGCTGTGATTGGCCAGTTGCGTGGAAAGCTAACCCTGATTGGTTGTTTGATTCAGACCGGATGAATTTTTAAACAAACTAAATACAAGGGGCGGGCGATCAGAGTCACACATCTGCAATCAACATAATTTCAGTTTAATGTTGTTAGGGAAACGCAGCGATCAAACTGTGTTATTTCTTCTGAAATAACGTTGCCTGCTGTAGCTTTAATTACTGTCCTGTTTAAACCAAAGTAGATGATACAGCTGGTATGTGTCAGGGCATGACAACCTCATCTGAATGTGAAGTCTCGCTCCAAAAAAACAAGATGCCAAACTTTAAAACAGTGAAAGAGTAGCCCATAAACCAAAGGGAGTTATTATGGCTATGTACTTGTTTTTTATAGAACTCAGCCAAAGCTTTCTTTAAAACTGCACAAAAGAAAATCCCAATTATTATGAAACAAATAAAACATGGGGAGATGCCATTTAAAGACCAATCAATGGCAGCCACAGAAAGGCGTTACAAATAAAACTTAACAGGGGGTGACTCTGATAACTACGCTCCCTGCTGTGACTCAACACAACATAAAACTGTTTCACAGTCAGGCTGCAAAATAATCCACCAAATCCAAAGTTTTCATCTCAACACACTGTGACACAAGACTGCTTGACAACAGGTCATCTAGATACAGTATTACCTGCACTCTGCAGACTCTCCTTCAGGCTGTGTGATGGACAGCAGAGCTGACACATGCAGATCAGAGCTCACACTCTCACAAACAGCAGCCAGGCAGAGTCCTAATCACATCAGACAGTCAGGAGGAATCTAACACGCTACCGCAGCACTACACAGTACAGAGCGATTGAACTCAGATCTGGTTTTGACACTTACCTTTCAGAGGCCAGTCAGCAGCACCACTTCCTTTCATGTGAAGTTGGTGTTTGAACACAGCTCAGCTTTTACAAACTTCTCGGCTAAGGGTATAATCAGGTAACATAATATACAGTCCAAATGAGATGCCGCTGCTCAGGGGAACAACATGAGGGGAAGAGGGCAGCGGCAGCGTCTCGCTCGTATCATTTGTCCCACTGTTCCCCTGCTGAGAACAAACCTGGTGAAAAGTATTTACAGTGATAAAGACTGAAGTCCTTTTCCCAACATCACACAGACTTATGATCCATCCTTGGAGCACTAGTTTCTCTTTTTCACTCTGTACTTTCAGACTGTTAGCAACTACTGCTGAGACTCTCAGCTTTGACGATATACAGCCAGTGATCTTTCAGTTCTCTGATCGTAACAAGGTGTTATATTCACAGATCATGGCAACAATTTCCCTGTTATTCCTTTATATATATTTACTTTTAGAATTCTGCGCATAGAAAAAAAGTTCAAATTTCAGGGTGAATGGTGTTGGTGTTAATCTAAGTTTGACCCCTGAAAAAGGCCAAAATTCACATTTTTTTTATATTCATCATAAAATTGTTGACTTCCTGTTGGGTTTTAGGAATGGGTGCAAGAGACTTTTTCGTAGGTATGGACATGCTTTGCCGCACCCATGTTGGAGACCCATAACATCATTGTATCGAAGCACGGCAACCCCCTCAAAAATGCGATCAAAGCGGTGCGAAATAAGAATAATGAGAATGATTAATTCCATCAATTCCAATAGGGTCCTCGCACCCATTGGTGCTCGGGCCCTAAATATATTCAGTGCTTGCAACAAGGACGACCTTAGGAAGGTGATGTAGTAAACAGACCCAGAACGTTCACTGGGGAGTCGGTTTGGGGTCGAGTAAAATGTCACTAAAAGTTATAATCTCAAAGATTTTCATGTAAATAAGTGTCTGTTAAGTCACTATCTATCGCTGAATAAGGTAACACAATGGTGATTGAGCCTATGGCCCACTGATGAAAGCCTTTGCATTTGCAGTATTACAGACTGGGTGTCTGGTGTGAAAAAAATCACAAGCGGCGCCCAGTTAGTGATGCGTTTTCCATCACCCAGCAGTGGTTGGTCTGCCAGAGAGGGTAGGCGGAGATTAGTGGCTGCTTTTCCGGTCTCTGCAAGTGTTGCAAGTAAACAGTAATCAACTATGGCTGAGCAAACAAAGAAAAGATCGATGACTACAGATACAACTTCAACAATAAGTGAAAATCCAAAGAGAAAGAAACAAACTCGACGCTCAGATGAAGGTAAACAGTCTAAAAAGGAAAGCGACCGTCAGCAGAGTTACTACCGGAGCCAACCGTGGACGTCACACATGCAACACTGTCTGGATATCTGGGAAGTGTGCTCACGGTTTTGTTCATATAACTAGTTTAACCAAAACCACAATCATTTAGATAAAATTAACAATGTAGTTTGGTAAATTAAAAATAAAAATTCGAAAGCATTGCCTTCAGGCTGGTACAATGCCCGCATTACTGCTGATGCTGCGCCGATACGCCCGTCAATCTCACGATCCATGGCCTCCAAGTTTGGCAAATGTAAATGTGGCTGCAGGACTTAGTTTAAGTGATGTTTGTAAAGACCTTCACATTTCGCCTCATCCTCATCACAAAAGTGCTCCAGCTCAGAAGAAGACACTCTGTTCTACCAACACACATACTCCATCTTGTCTTGGCTCATAAGCAGTGTCAGTACAGGTTGTCCTGATTGGCGTGTGTACTTTTCACAAAGAAGGATATGTCTTAATAACACTCTTAAAGGACAAAGTTTGTGAAACAGCACAGCTTAAATGAGGCAACGAGCCAAAATGTCTGTGCATCATCTTCTCATCCCCGGCCCTGTTCTCTGGCTCAGGTCAAACGCTTGACCGATCTACTGTTATTTTCTAAATTATTACAGAGCCAGGGGAGGGTAGGAGGACACTCCTCGGGTCTGCTGCCAACTCACCGTCCACTCAGGCAGACAGAAACCCCCACCACGCTCTCTGATGGAGGATACGGTAGCCGAACCGTCCAGACGCCCTTCAGACCTGATCAGTTTATCCCGCCCACCTTGACCTGACATCACAGATGAAGGTGTTGGACAAACACGCCTCCCAAACTTAGAAGCCTCTTGTCCACAGTAGCTCTCGATCCAGAGAAAAATAAGTGACCGAGTTTGATCCTTTTGGCCTCTGCTGAGCTCAATGTTTGTAAAGAGACTGGAAGATATTAATTTATGATGATATCATTTTCAGAACACATGGAGTTGTAAAAGCACCAATTAATCACAAGTAGTAAAAGTAATAGTTGTGAAATATGTCTAAGCCCGACAAATATTATTGTTGTCACAGAACTGGCCAACAAATACAATTTAAGGAAATAACTTCTGCTCAGTAAGAGTCCCTAGAACAAGCTTATAAAGTTGTATCATGGATTGCAAGCAGACAACCACCTATTTAGACATCAAACAGACCCAAAGCAACATTAGCATTCATTTTATTTCATATGTCCGGCCCCTTAATGAAAATAAGTCAAACATCTTTTAGCTCTGTTTTGGTCTCCTCCAACGACTGAGAAATATATCTGCATATTGTGTGTCTATTTAGTTTTTGAAATAATGTGTGCATCAACTCATCGCTAACATTTTTATAATTTAAATGACAGCTTTGTCGCTAATGTTAACAAAAGTGAGCGACTGAAAAACAGACAACCAAAACAGTTAGCTTAAAGATGCTAAAACAATTGCTGAGTTTGTGATAATTGCCTGCAACACTTTTTCGCATTACAGTCATATGATCTATTGTTTATATATAAATACTGCAGCTTTAAAATGAATGTAAATATTAGATGTAAAAAAGTTTCTGGAATTTCTGGATGGATGGACTTTATGGATCCCAAACTCGGAAAGCGTTACAGCAGCAGGTTATCAAAGCGACTACAGCACAGGAGAAATTACACAGTAAAAATAACCCTAACACTCGAAGAAGGAATATATACATCCAGGAATTCTAACAGCAATAATAAATCATAATCTCAACTATATTAATCTAAAATATAAACTAACACATATCTAAATACAGACATATCTGAAAAGTAAACCTACTCAAGTAAATCTAAATATAAAACTAACATATAACTTAAATGTAAACAAAAATTGCAGGGAGGTAGAGGTGTTGATGTACCATATAGTCTTCACAGTTGTAAATGTGCAATTACAGTGTATAATGTGCGGATACACTGATGAAGTGGTTCTAAATGTTCTATTATCCCTACCCATTTGTTCTTAAGGTAAATAAAATCTTTAAATAGTTTTTAGTAATGTCACTTCTCCTTATCTTTGTAGCTTTGTTTCTCCTATCGATTATTTAAAAGTAAAGTTAACTTTGTTTCTGACGTACGTTTATAGTATAGTATCTGAAGTTTAGGAAATTAAATACAGTATATATAGTAAACCAAGGCTCTAATCACAGATCTGCAACAATCTAAATGGTCTGACTAAAACTTTAGCCGGTTAAAACATCTTGATTGAGGACGTTGTCTCTATAAACAACATCTCCCTTATGCCACACTCTCTGAATTCAGTCATGTTCAGGTAAAACACGTGCAGTCTGATTGATGCAACAACCCTGCACTGTCCACAGCAGTATGGCTTCTATTCATCTGCAGACAGACAGGACAGTGTGAGCTTTATTTATGCCAGCTGATTATCCCCTCCACCACAGTCCGACTTACAATTAATTATCCTAATGAATTGCTTTATAGTGAGTGTAATTATGCTTATTAAGTGCTGCATCAAAAAGGGAACATAAATATGAGTTTAACAATGAAAAAATAACAACTGGTCGTGAATTAATTGGACATTATCAATGATTTTCCAATTATTTATAATGACTGCACCGCTCTGGCTTCTCTCCTGTCTGTTCTTTTTCTGGTTTGTTGCTTGTTATATTTGAGTCTACCAGCAGATTCAACCAGGATTAAATTGATCTCCACTTGCAACCCAAAATTGTATTATTATTATTATTATCATTATCATTATAACCTTTATTTTACCAGGCAAAGTCCCATTGAGATAACCAATCTCTTTTTCAAGGGAGTCGTGGCCAAGACAGGCAGCAGCATAATACAAACACATAGTTACAGATTAAAAAACAAAAAAGGGGCGTTTAAAGAACACAAAAGAGAAAAGGACAAGCAGTAACTCACAGTTTAAATGTTTCATTTCAAGCATTCAGTTTTGCAACCAGGTAAATTAAAAACATCGACACTCGAAAGAAGCGACCTCTACTTCTTTCATTTTAGATATAAGATAAAAAAGTTGAGCAAACCATAAAAGAAACATGCAGCTTGAACATTGATAGGTATATTAAGGGTACTTTGGTATGGAAGCCCTAAGTGGACATGCATGCATACATTTGATTTACTCTGTTTTCCCGTGATAACGAGTTAAATTCTGGTTATTTTCTCGAGATCTCAACTTATTTATCTCGTTATCTCAGGATAACAAATCTGGTTTTCTTGCTGCTGGCAAACAAAACAGCAGGCTGGTGTGACACTGTGATATTACGGACCAGGAAATGCCATGCTGCCACTGCCCACACTAATGAGATAAGTTAAGCCTGTGTGTTATGTTCATCTGATGTTACGGTGTTGCAGCGATGTTTCTCGAGATAACGAGATACATAAGATCTCGAGAAAATAACCAGAAATTACTCTTTATCACAGGAAAATGGAGCAAATAAAAAGAATGGATGCATGTCTGCTTAGGGCTTCAGTTACCTCCTCCTTCACTGCTGCAGCTAAAGTGAACTATCTTCAGGTCTAAATCAACAAAGGTTAATTAGCAAAAATCAATGAGAAATGCCTAACTGACTCATTATAGTTTTAATAATTTACAACAACACAATTAAATATTAATTGGCATTTTATTAAGTGCTTATTTATTAAGTGGAGGAGAGGCATCTGCATGAATATTTAAAGACGATTTGGATATATCGCCACAGGACCGCAGGAAAGAGAAGGAAAGCTTTTCCAGGGATTTTTCTATTCAATATAAACAGCCATTTGGTCATTACAGCTGCGTACACACACATCCCTTTTAACACATGTGCAAGGATTTCTTTAAGGGAACTGAGATACATTGAATACGTTAAAAATAATTAAATGTGTTGGTGTGTGTCTACATGTGTGACAGCCAGGCAGGGCTCGTGTGTTATCACAGGTAGGCATGTTTTCAGCAGAGAAATATCTGTATGATTTCTGTGGGACCAAAGCAAGTCATTAATTAGCATTCTCTTCTCGAGGCAACACTTGAATATAAATGACAGGACTGTGCTTTGCTGTGACAGGGAGGAAAGTGTTAGAGTGTAGTATGCGGTTGCTCATAATTCTCAGATGTCATTATTATGGACTTCAGAATTATTATCCCCCGTTATGATTAACATTCAATAACTTACACTTACTTTACAGTGGGATAAGGGAACATGTTTACTGTCTGTCATCATGAGCAACTGGGTCGTAATGCAGGAGAAACAGGTTCTGTTACAGAAAACATTGACTCAGAATGGACCCTGATTCTGCAAAATACTGCACACATTATTCCACAAATATAAGCTCTGCATAACTTTTGGTTTTTATAGGTTGTGCTATCAGTTTATGATTTATTGCTTTCTAAACAAGAGTAGGGTGAGAAGACCGATACCAATTTTATCTTAGTACGGAGCCCAAGAGAGGACCAGGCTGCAATCAAGCCAAAGGTGGAATTTCTGACTGCAGTTCCTCGAGTGGCCACTTGAGGCTGGCTCCAAAAGCGAGTCCATCCCCATTCACCTCCATGTTAAAATGCACTAATTGACAGAATAAATAAATGTGTTTACACCCTGGTACAAAAAATGGTTTTGGTCTTTATAGCTCGTTTCTCTATTCATGATAACTATAAGGGAAGAATTTTAATTTAACTCAGAGTTTAAATTATATCAAGGTTGCTGGTTTGTTGCTGTGCCAAGCTGTATGCTACGTAGTCACCTCAGCTAATTCAAGTCGCTGAATTTAACCTCTTTGGCACCAATCCGCTCTTTCAAATCACTTCTGACTCCAAGAAACCAAGATGGTGACAGACAAAATGCAAACCAGGCTTGAAGACAGCAGCCCCAAACCAATGGGTACTGTTTCGTCGGTTAATTCCCCTCTTTTCAGTCTGTGGTCAGGATGGGATTAAACTAGCTTAGCCTGTGCATTAAGCTTAACCTTAACACAGTGTGCTAACATGTCAACAGTGACAATGTTACAATGCTAATGTTTACCATGTCAACCAACTGATAGCATGTTAACATGCTAATATTTGCTTAGTTTTTCTGGTATTTGCGATACACCAAAGTATTGGCAAACTCAGATCCTGGCATGATGGTGGTATTAGATGAAAATTTGAGTTATTACAATTTATGTTGTTGGGATTTTGAATGAAAAACAAAAAAACAAAAGTCAATCTGATTGTGGCACAAGAGGAAAACTAAGGCGATCACCAGAGGATTTTTACCAATGTATGAATCTTCATACAACTCTAATGGCATCCATCCAACTTTTGGTGAGAGATTTCAGCCTGGATCAGATTCAATGGGTCAACAGACATAAAACACATTCCATGCTTAACACGCTGTAACTCATTTATTTACACAGCACTCTGCAGAAAGAAATGCAATCTGTGCTCATAGGGTTAGTAATTCCCTCTGGCTCCGCTATTAAAGTTAGAAATTGATGAAATTGGTAAATAAATCATGTTTCAAAGAATTTCTCTCTGGTCAGTTATGATAAATGACTGTGGATGCATTAATTAAGATCACATGTTGAACTGCCTAATCTGAGCAGCACATGCAGCTGCTTCCAGGCTGAGTTCCTGCACTGTACATGACTTCTGCTTAAGTTTTCAGAGGCTAGACTGAGCTTTGGTTTGGAAACGCAAAAAAAACGTTATTATACTAAGAAGGATAAAATACTGAGACGTGAGGGTCTGGGAAAAAAGGCCAGTCACCTCTTTAACTGTTGTACTGTTGGTTATCCAGAAGGGTCATAGTAGGATGTGGAAAGTTAAAAGTGGCTTTCAGGAGAGAATAGCCCAGTGTAATTTCAATGCTTCTTCAGAAGTTCTTGGCTTGAATAAGCTTCTGAGAGAATGAAATGATATCTCTTTCATGGCTGTGTCGAAGCTAACATGCAGAAGGGTGAAAAGCAGCAACCAGTCGGGATCCAACTGAATGAGAGATCGAGCATAAGTTATTCATTTATCCGCAAATATTCAACTATTAATAGAAAATGGGAAACATGCCATTCCTGTCACAACTGCTCTGTTCACATTCTCCCCGTCTCTCCGTCATCTGCAACCTCTTTGCCTGCCTCCCCTTCCCTCTCCCCATCCCTCCCTCCCCCCCCTGCGTGCACAGCTGGTGTGTAATTGGTTGATCTGCGTCTAGCTCTGGTATGATTGGTGGATTTGACACACAAGGCCCCGGGCCATGATGCTCTCAGTGACACCTGCCTTTCACACAAGACGACAGTGAAAGACACAAACACAGCATGGTTGCTGTTAATTATAAGAGGTTCAGCATGGATAGGCATGGGAAGAAATGTATTCTTGTACAATCAATGCATCCTAGAGAGGACTAAAAATAGTTTGGGGAATCTTACAAGAAAAAAAATGCTTAGTATGTAAAATCCTGCACCAGTATTTTTGCAAAATCATCGTTTCTTTCCTCATAGGGCTGAATAAATTAGACAGACATGATGTGTACGTACAAAAATCACATACTGCATGTGGCTAATTTCATGGTCATATGTAATTGTGCTGCAGTATTTCTTTCAAAACAGGGCCAAGACTCCAGTGAATGCCTGCAAGACACCAAGCTTGAGTTTATGCGGCTCATGCCATAAATAGAAACATGCCACCCCCTGTAGGCTAAAATTCATCCCCACCCCTTTAAATTCAAGGCCGGCCTAATCCCTTCGCTGAGCTGAGGGTTGCACAGCACTGAAAATCTCACTGGAAGGAAGCGCAATGGCGAAAGCTTTGATCCTCCATGACAACAGCGACTAAATGGAGCCTATGAAGTGTGGCATATGGCCCTTGCTTTCTGCTTCCTGCACTCTGTCGATGTGGCTGAATGTATCGCGTTTGTCTCTGTAGAGCCGAGTGTGTTTCTGAAGCCGTGTGCGAGTTGTTTGGGTGTCCTCCAATTTGCACTCGCCTCATAGCCATTTGACTTTGTGCGCACTGTGAAGGGAGAGATAATGTGCATTAGGCTGTGTGTATGAAGACACAATTAGATCCACTATTTAACACCAGACAGGCAGGCCAAACTGTGGATAATCTGCCTTCTTCACACTGAGGGCACATTTGATTTGCAGCAGTAAAAAGAGGAGTAAACAACGTCAGGATCTGTTACTTTTTGGTCAAATATTTTAACCTGTGTACAAGGTATTTTTTCTGTATAAATCATGAGCACAGTTAGAGTCTAGAGTGAACTTAATAGTGCAAAGTAACCAAGTGAATTGAAGTTAAAGACCTCTTTATAATCACGTTTGTAATAGTTCATTTATTGCAGCAGCAGAACATAACTTGTGTTTGGCATCTCGGCTTGGACCTCATCACTGGTGGTGGTGGGGGCTGAAAGTATGAGTGCAGCACTGGTGCAGGGCAGCGGTGGTAATGACAGAGCAGAGAGAGAGACTGGAAATCTTGCAGCTTAAATAGACCACCACATTGGGAGAAGGTGTGTGTAAATGGACTGTACTTAAATAACGCTTTTCTAGTCTTCCAACCACTCAAAGCGCTTTTACACTGCATGTCACATTCACCCATTCACACTCAAAGGCCTAAGTGCCAATCCAATCAGATCTGTGCAATAAAATACCCAGAGTAATATGGGAGTAATTCGGGTTCAGTGTCCTGCTCAAGGACACTTCCACATGTGGACTGTAGCAGTCAGGGATCGAACCACCAACCTTCCGATTGAGAGACAACTGACTCAACCACTGAGCCACAGCGGCCCCGTTTGTCAGGTGTTGGTGGAGAATGACGCATGTCAAGTGTGAAATCATTGCAGCTCGAGTTGCCTGCCTAAACTAGTTCCAATTATTCCTCTAAAGCCCCTTTTTTCAGTCAATGTTGGCTTCAACCACAACTACAATTATTCCCTCAGCAAAAACAAGCAGCTAGAGTTAAACCTGAAATAACATTGGACATTTGGGAGGCATCCGAATCTTGCATCTAAACTCAAGATTGAAGCATCATCAACTTTAAAGACCAGCTCCAGTCATGTTTTAAGACTATTTTATGATGTTTTTCTGCAAAATACGTTTAGTTACCTTGTAAAAATCCTCCCAAGACATCTCCTCCTTCTCCCTCATTAAAAGTTCCTGAATCTGCATAGTCCCCGCCCACTATGTACTACTTTTCTACTTTCGTAAAATGACAGCCGAAAACAAAACAGGTCTCTGCCATCGTTAAGTGGCAACTTGTTGAAACTTAGCTAGCTTGAAATGTAGTAATTAGCAGTAGTAACGTTAACGTTAGTAGTAAGTTAGTAATTTTGCAAAACTTATGACGTTTATTGGCTCGCACATCGCCGAAGTGGTTGCCATTACACATAATGATATGCATAGCATCACCCCGTCCATTAACGGGATTGGCTCCTTAGGTTTGTGACGTCTCAAACCTGCCAATCTGAAAACGTGTCGTTCAGCCTGTCCTTGGTACATTGCAGTTTAAAAGCAGACAGGCCCGGCCATGGAGATGACTGCTTATGTTGTCCCTGATATGTCTTGTAGCACATGAAAAACACCACATGGAGATGTTTACAAGTTTAAACACTTGATTTTCACTGGAGGGAGTCTTTACTTATAAGTTAAGGGTTTCTTTTTATTCATCCAGCAACAGTTATCTTTCATTTGGAGGGTGTTTCTGGCTCCCTGGCAAATGTTTGTCACCCTCTTTGAGCCCTGTTTTTGGTCTCCACCAACCCCTGAGGGAAATATAATGCTCTGTAGTTGCTCGATGAACCGCTATTTTCATTGTGTTGTCACTCACTGTGTCTGGCTGGAAACAGCTGCAGCCAAAAATTACAATATGAGAGCAGTGAGAGTGACCACCAACAGAAAAGTTGCAGGTTACAGCTAAAAACATAACTTACATCACTTTAAAGCTTTGCAAAGGTGAGTGAAGCAATCTTTTGTGAATCTGTCTCACCATATTGTAATTCCACTTTTATAAATGATGTTCTGTACACTTGACATTCAAGCTTGATCCCTTATCTGTTGCCCTTCTTAAAGTTTCATTACAGTTTTTAAGGAGTTTTTGCTGCACAGATTAAAAAGCCCTTTAAGGCACATTTGTGATTTAAGGTTGTGTAGAAAAATGTGCTTGATAAATGCCTCCCGAAGCGGTGCATTGTAAAGCCACAGAGCAGGGCACAGGCTGCTATGAATGGGACAATGTGGTGAACAAATCACAGCTGTCGTTGCTTTGGCTGCGTTTGAACATGGCTGGACAGGAAACAAATGTTTTCTTTATTCCTCTTCTCCTTTGTTCTACACAAAAACCTCAGATTTAACAATGACTGAGCACCTCAGTCATATTAATGGTATTGTTATGGAGGATAATTCATTGAATGCAGTCTTGTATGGAATCCTTTTAGTAAAACAAAAACAATTAGAGTCAAAGCAAATTAACTGCAAACTGTGGTTTTTGTATGAATCTCAGAGAGTACATTAATCCTCTGTGGTTTTGTTATTCATTATCACTAATGCAAATTCTGTGTATTCGTGGCTGTTTTTGGCAGCATATTCGGGTGTCATATATCAATTTACGAGGTGCTACATACTCACTCTTTCTGACTCCAAACCTCCCACACAAGGACATCAGTTCATTGTTTGGAGAAGCCGGTCTGGACGGCTTGGAGAGTCCTCTCCATTCAAACACTGTGTGTGTGTGGGCAGAGCAGTGCTAGTAAGGGACTGTAACAAGATGACTCACCGTGACTTGTTAGCTGTTTGGTAAATATGTTTATTGTTAAAATATGCACTGCTTAAATGTCAATCAGAAGTCACACTTGTGGACATTAATCATAGTTTTCTGCTTTCAATTAGCAAAGTTAATATAAACTGTTAATAGGGTTAGCAAGACCTTTCAGTTTAACAGACGCATTAAAAAGGAATTCTAATGTTACACTTAAAGGTCAGTTTACAATCATGTGGAGCGCCACTCAGCCTAGAAAATGATTGTATTGTATCATGTCTTCTTGAGGAGCTGCATACAGTCGAAGACATTAACCCCTGATGATGTCGTAGTGATGTAATCAGCACAGGACTTGGAGACAAACAATTTGTATAAAAAACAAGACAATGCAGTGCCAAGTGCCAAAAACTGCAGTTCCTCAAATGGCCACTTGAGGCTGGCTCCAAAAGAGAGTCAATCCCATGCAGTGGTTAGCGCTGTCGCCTCATAGCTAGAAGGTTCCGGGTTCGAAACCCGGTTCGAACATAGGGGGTGTTTCTGTGTGGAGTAAGCCTGTTCCCTCCGGGGCATCTCCGGCTTCCTCCCGCAGTCCAAAGACATGCTCGTTCATTGGTGACTAAAATTGGTGTAGGTGTGATTGTGAAAACGAAAGGATGTCTCTTTCCACCTGTCAGCCCTGTGATTGCCTGGCGATTCGTCTAGGGTGTAACCCCTCCTCTCGCCCAATGACAGCTGGCTCCAGCACCCCTGCAACCCGGAACATCATAAGCAGTGTAGATAATGACCTGGTACAAAAAAACGGTTTTGGTCTCTATGGACCATTCATGAAAACTGTGCAAGGTGGCATTTTTTATATGCTTTATTGTTGATATGATATTAATGTGTAAACTTTTGCATATTGTTGATAACAACTCATGACCTAATCATCCAACAGTGAAAATAAATAATGCACATTAAGCTTGCAAGTACAAAGTCTATTTCTTTGTTCATTGTGCTCCTTTTTTTTTTGGAGGACACAAGACAGAAACAACTGATGATACGTATAAATAGATAATGACATAGCAAGATTAAAAATAATAATATATATAATAACTGGAATAATTCTTATTCCAGGATTACTTCTGTATTTTCAGTCGAATGTCCACAGCTCTGTCTCAATATATCTTGCAGACATCAGGGCAAACTTTGTTAATTCTGATTCTGAGTCAACATGTACAGACTTTACATATTTCCTACCTTACTGGTCCTACGTGCCTTAAAGAATCACTATTATGAAGTAAAAATTATTCAATAAAATTGCAGGCTACAGCTTTTATATCTACATGTGTGCAAATTCAATTCATTTCCTTTGACGATGAATTCTGCCCCGATACACCAGTGCCTGTGGGTATGAAATTACCAGAACTCTCTTGATCATCAACAGGAAATACGTGGCTGCTACCCTTAACAGGACAGGAATGTAAGTGGTTTCCAATTGTTTCTACTACTTATTTATGTAATGTCTATTTGTATGGGACAAGCATCATGTAAACTGATGCCAATAATCACAGCATGTCTCAGCTAATTTGCAATGCCCGTAATTAGAGTGACCTTTAAAATATATCAAACTCGGCAATAAACACAACTGACACCACAAATACAAACTCAAAATTCGGAACAATATAAATTCACAACTCAAATGTGAGGCACCATATCATAAGGACTTCCTGACCCTCTTTAGCTGAAATCCCCACCCTGAAAAAATCATGTACTAATAATTAAAGAATGTCTGCTACATAAACAGAGAAGGTTGCCAGGTTCAGAACTGATATAGAAGTGTCTTATTTGTGGTATTTCCATCAGAGTGAGACCAGTGTTGTAACTTTTTGTTTCAGAGTTTTAAATTACAGAGTAGTAGCTTCCATAAATACAGCCTTCAGCTGACAGAGTGTTAGCTCTCTGACTGTAAATTCACACATTCACTGCTCCAATTCTGCAGCTTCGGGAACCAAAACCGGCCACTCATACAGAGCGGGCTGACACGAGCTTAAGCATGAATGGTTTCTCATTGCTCTTCTGTCACACTTTAACATGAACACTTCATCTCATCTCCAGTCATCTCCAGCCACCCCCAACGCAATCTGAAGGGAGGAGAAGCACAGAGACAGATATGGAGTCTTGGTGTCAAGTAGTCCTCGGCTGCTTATCCAGCCAGACGTCCTCTGCTGCACAGAGCGTGTTTGCTCATATATATTACAGTTTGTGTTCACTGATCGCCAGGCTGTGTTACATATTAAATATTAAGCATTCAGCTATCATGCGAGATCTGTTCGACCCAAGCAGAAATACTTTGAGCCCTTCAAACTTCATTTGAATCAAAATGTGCTCAGCTTAATGATATAGGCTGCCGCAACATGGATACGCTAGCTCGTGTTTAATGCATTAGCAGGCAGATGGATGGATATTGAGGGCAGAATAACTGACTGAAGCGCTTGGTGTAATTTAATGTTGCGTTATATTCTGGCTATCTCTGCAACGAGACGCATTGAGAAGACTGAGCATTATCACCCATCAGCCTCTTTCATGAACCTCATCTGGCTTTTTGGCAAATTCTTTGTAGATATTTTTGCCTCAGTAGATAAAAGTCGAGCACATCAGACACCAGTTATAAAATGTTGATTAATTTTTGGAGGATCCAAACTGATTGGGCTCAACGGGGGCGTTTTGATTACAGATCCATTTTAAAAACCTTAAAGTCTGCACAGTGTGTCGGTTCTGATGGAGGATGACGCCTCCAAAGATACAAGAAGAGGATGGATTTGTCAGATATGATGTTATACAACGGTTAGTTCAGATTAAGTCATCTGATTGGACGAAAGGCATTCCCTGAGTGGCGAGATAGAGCACAACATAAGCCAGAGTATTAGAAACACCTCTGAATATAATGCAGCTCAGTACAGCCCCACCACCAGTTCTGAGCTTGACGCTGAAATATCACTGAATTAACACCTCTATGACAGCTTACAAAAGCCTGAACATTACAGGCAATGTTAACGCAAATCTTAAGGCTGAACATCTTTGCAATTCTTAATTTAAAGAAAAGGTTTATTTATTTTTGTTAAGTGACGTATTCAGACTTTAGTAGTAGACGTAGCGTCTTGGTTTTAAAATCATTTTAAACTTGCACTCTTTCTACTGGCCTGCAGAGGGAGACTCCACTGGCTGCAAAAGGAAGTCTGGCAACTGAGCAAATTAGTCTTCAATAGCTAGTTTCTTGTTTTCTCCGATACAGCATGACACTCATTTTGAAAACTATGGTTCAACTTTAGAGTGATACTGATTATAAAGCAGCGTTGATTTATGCTGTGGCGATCTCAAATGAATAAGTGTGGTCTCAAAGGCAATCTATAGTGAATCAAACGGTAGAGATGACCATTAAAAGTGAGTGCAATTTCTGTACAACAACCTGTGTGAATATTTTCTACAGATTTTATATGGACTTTGGATGTAGTCAGTGGAAGCAATGTCTGCTAGTGCTTCTATACTGACTGAGGAACCAGAGTTCTCCAGCTTCCTGAGCTGTCCCGTTGGTGCATTTATGTAACAGGATGCGTGCAAGCATCCACAGCTTTGGCCATGCTGCATTTCTTCTGTCATTAGTCTGGCTCAGATAAAAATGGCTGAACATTCAGTAAGTGAAAACATTATAAGTATCATCTATAACTTTAAGTTATATTTGCTACTCCTGGGGTAGTTTTGTTGCGAGACAGAGGGTGGTAATCAAAGCCTGTATCGCTTCCTGTCCACCAACTGATGGCTTTGCAAAATAAACAAGTCACAGAGAAGATCAGCAACAGTTGCAGGGGTTTTTCATTTCTGATGCCGAATCAAATAAGGTAAAAGAGCAGAGAACAATCCCTTTAATGAATCACCAAAGTCAACTAGCACCATGGATGTCTACAAAATTTCACGTCAAACCATCCAGTAGTTGTCAAGGAATTTCAAGAAGAGTCAAAGGCAGCCAAACCCCAAAGTCTGTCTGAGTCTCTGACACTGTCAAACTAACTTGATTAGTTATGGAAACTCGACTACAAACACAGTCAGATATGATTTTTCTCACTTCACGCACACTGGATATATGTTGCTGGACTTAACGCCCTCTAAATGCTTGGTAGAGATGGATCAATCATGTAAAGTGAACACAAGATAACCACCCTGCCTTCAGGTGCAGGGTGGTTTTCTTTGCCTCTTCCATTCTGACCACAGCCATGCGGTGTGACAACAACTGAAGCCTCAATTACATGAGCAAGGTGAGAGAAGGCGGCAGGCTCATCCATCACGGCGGAGAGGCGAGGCAGACTGAATTGGCAGCTGTCTCCTCCGCGGCTCTGAAGACTCGGGAGGGCTTGTTTGAAATTACGATGCAAAGCCGACCTCGCCGCCAACTTTTCAATGACGCCCAGATCTGAAACGTTCATGAACGCAGAGGTCTTTCTTTTCACTTTACTGTTGACAAGCAAACAGAGCTCTCAACAAAGCTTGTCCCTGCTTTGCAGAGCTTTTATATAATGCTTGCTCTTCTCTCAACAACTGTGTTCATAAACCTCAGTATAGACCGTATTAATTATGACAGTAACTTCAGTCACTTAAGTCCTGTGTATCTTTAAATCCTTCTTAAAGTTGCACTGATTAATCTTTATCCCTAGGGTGCAGAAAAACAAGGTGACAGACAAAAAGCACTGCTATTACCTTTTTAAGTTGTTCTTGCTAACCCTGGTTATGCATCCAGCAAACACAGAGCAACATTACAACCTCATTGAATTTGTACAATTCACTCTCTGTAGAAGAAATCTGCATATTTAGCTGCTTGATGCTCAACTTCCTAACTATTTGGATCATGGTGATATGTGTTGGCTGAGTTAGCGCTGTATGCAAATAGAAGTGCACCAGACCCCAGCTATACAGCACAGCTATAAGGAGCCAACATGGCAGTGGTGCTTCATGTAGCAGCCAGCCCCCCACCCCCCCCATCACCTTCTTCTTCCAAATAGCCACACTAAAGCTGGACACAGCTTACGAGGATGCATCTGGACCAATGACTGAATATGTAGATGGATGACGCGACTCCATCTGCTCTCATTGTACCAAATTGAAGCCGAAATAGCCCCTGTGACAGGTGCTGACATTTTGCAATGGTGACATCATTTGGAGTCGGAGTTGCACAGTAGAGATCGTAGCCACTTCCACTAACCAAAACACACACTTAACTTACCATAAAAAAAACACAGCCAAGATCCCACACGTCGGCATGCTTAACAGCAGAACAGCTTCTTTGTGTTGGTCTGAAGCAGACGTTCACAGATATGGAAATGACTGTAGTGATTGTTTTGGCTACATTTACTCTCTCCGTTCCTCCTCTACTCTGCTAATTAGAACAGATCGGCTGCAGGAGCCGGATTTGTCAACAGAGCTGTCAATCATCATTTTGACAGCATCAAATAACTAATTAAAAATAAACTTGTCAGAAAAAGGAACACTTGGACGTAAATCAGCACAATAAGAACTAACTATAATGACAGAAACCATGTTTGAGAAAAAAGAATTTGACGTGTATTTTGACTTTATAGTTTGACTCCATGTCCCACCATGGAGGAGGCGGGCTTTATGACCTGTACTGCAGCCAGTCAGCAGGGGGCGATAGAGATTATTTGGCTTCACTTTGGGAGCTGTCATGTCGTCTATCTTTTTATATAGTCTATGATCAGATCAACCAGTAAACATGTATCATTCTTCTTGCAGCCTGATCTCTGCTCTACATATAGATACATACAATCCATCAACGTGATGCGTGTCAAAGCATCCAGTCTTTCTGCAGCTTTAGGCCATTTGTTTTTGGGCATTGTTACGTCTCTAATTTAATAGCTATTGTAGCTTAGCATAACTTTGTTGGTTATATTTGTTGACATTTATATAGTTAAATTTGTTTTGTATGTAATGCCGTCTCTTTGGACTTTATCTCTATTTACAGATTCTACCTAAAAACGTAGAATCTGTAGGCAGGGACGTGGATTTCTGGGAAGGCAATTGTTCTGGTTTAAGTTTGTAGTACGCTTGTAGTCAGAAATCGACCAAAAATCGGCCTGAAATCTGAATTTGAGAACCACCCCGGCCCTGTCGTGACAACTCGGGATCAAAAACTGAAGTCAGAAATCAACCTCAAAATGTGACATCGAGAACCACCCCGGCCCTGTCGTGAAAAATCGGGGTCAAAAGCTGAAGTCAGATATGGACCTGAAATCTGAATTTGAGAACCACCCCAGCCCTGTCGTGAAAAATCGGGGTCAAGAACTGAAGTCAGAAATCGACAAAAAATCGACCTGAAAAACGTCAATCACGTATCAGCAGGCTGCGGTGTATGCAGGAAAAATACAAAAGCAGGTGGAACGTGATGCGCGATAATGACATCCCGGCTCCCATCAGCATATCTGACGATGCTTTAGCTTCTTATTACTCTCTATAAACAGACATCTGCATGCTAACAGCTAACAATCTGTTCTAGATCGAAAATTCAACTTGAGGTAAATTCCCTGACGCTGTGTCTTGAAAGCAGTTCAGCGTTTAGATTTCCTGACTTCCTTGAATGCATCAGTAATGCTCAATCCGACCTCCATTCTATAAACAAGCATTTTAAAAGTAGTTTTCTTCTCTTGAGGACAGACCTGACAAAGCTTCATTTTGACTTCTTAGAAATCTGCATCATGATGTTGACATTTCTGCAAAGGAAAGACACGTTAATTAAAGTAATCACAAGAAAAACAAAGTTATTTTTCTGTAAACAATGCAGCACGCGGAAAAGAAAGTCGTTACACGCCGTGGCATGTTCACCTGAGGCTATATCGTCTTCTGACTATAGCAGATGGGATCCGAGATTGCTTTGGACTTAATGCAACAGCAACCTATTCCACTCTTGTAGTAAACATGTGATATACTGTAACATGCAGATTGCAGAATATGCTAGTGGATATCCAATTATATTCTGGAAGTAAAAAATGCTGGTAAACAGAGGTTGACCCCTGACACAGACTCGTATATTATCAGGGTCAACAAGAACAGCTACTGAACAAACTTTCTGCCTTTAAACTTGAACTCATTTTAATGAGGATTCATATTTTAATGCATGAATAGTGCCAATTAGAAAGTCTAACTTCTCTATCAGCATGTGTAATTAACAATAATTCTGTGCAGTTGTTTGGTTTTTATTTTCATTGTTCCAGATCCAAAATAGAGCCTGGAATTACAGCTAATGGGTTTCTTCACGAGCTGGGTGAGTTTAATATTAATGTGTCCTGGGATGTGAGAACAGTTTCTAATTTAAGAACTGGGTTTTAAATTCCTCTTCATTTGTCCAGGTTGCAGAACGTCTTCAGCCAATTTCAGTGATGAGATTCTTCCCGAGACTCTCCTGTTCAATTAAAGCCTTCATCAAAAACGGCTATTTCAAAGCATTCGTGTATTTTTGGTGGAAGAAGTCAGATCTCTGTCACTTATTGATCTGAAATATTCAGAGCAACAATCCAACACTTTTGTTCTTCCACACAAAGGAAGTCTTTCTCTCAAATCTCAATCACGCTTTCCCCCCGTGTGTTTGCATCCCTGTTGTCAGCACTTCCTCTTTGCCAAGATAATCCATCCATCTGACAGGTGTAGCATATCAGATGCTGAATAAACAGCATGATTAACACACAGGTGTGCCGTGAGCTGATCACAGATAAAGGTCACGCTTAAATAGGCAGATGTCCAGGTGGCTGCTCTGAGACGATCTTGCAGGTGATGAAGCCCTAAGTGGAGGTGGGCTGGCTCAGTGTCGTGTGGTCTGCAGCTGTTGGGCTGGTTGAATGTACAGATTACTGGAGACACTTTGACTGAAATGAACATCCAATATGTTCTGTGCATGTGCCATCACAAATTAGATAGCTTTGGCTATTGGAGGTTCTAAGGCAAGTTAGCAACAACCTCAAACACTTGCATAACAGTTTGCTCTGTTTAAGGTTAATTGATCAAAAAAAGGTCAAACAAGGACTCCTTTAGAGTCCTGGGAAAAGCAGAACATTAAAGGGAGAAGTTTTAAAAACTCACAGAGAAACAGCGGCAGTCATTAAGGAAAAAAACTCTTCCAAATATCAGGGGGGCAGGGACGGACCAAGGTTGTCAACCATGCAAAATTGAAACTTTTTAATCAGTTTTTATCTGAGGTTTTTTGGCGTACACTTGAGGTACAGAGGGGTTCAAATTAGCTTATCTTGATAAATTGCTATTGCAATTGATAATTGATAATCAAGATCAAGACGTCCACTGACTTAAATCCACCATCCCCTGAAAACTTGTTGCACATGTTATTGTAGCAATATCATCTTGAGTGTATATTAAATATTATTGGTGATGGAAACATTCGAAAATACAAATGTTTAGCCCCACACTGCAAACAGCCAATCTTAATAAAACATACGTTAATTTAACTCAGTCCTCAAAGAAATTTGATGCAAGTCATCCCAATGAATTTGTAGTAACTCAAAAATGATTATTGAGGTACTTCTTCACTTTGAGTTGTAGTAATTGATTATAGTTACACTGGGTCACATGACATGAAAGCTATTCGAAAAAAAACTATAAAATGTTTCTATAAATAGAAGGAAAACAAATTATTAAAAGTGTGTCTTATACACCAAATTTTACGGTATATGTTTTGTGTTAGTGCAGCTTAAAAGGTTTAAGGTAATCGGTCGACACAGGAGAGTTTGAAGTTGAGATAAACTAACAGTTGAAGTTAAAAATAACTCATTTCAAGTTCAATACACTGAATGGATTGGGCATTGGTTTTATTGTAATTTATTTTACCTTTACACCAAATAAAAGAGTTGGTTTCCTCAAATGGTTTGAGTTGAACTTAATTATCAGGTTTTACTGTGTACTTGGATACATTAAGCGCTCACACACGGGGCGACGCCTGCAAGCTAGTTCAGGCAGACAACTCGAGCTGCACT
This sequence comes from Semicossyphus pulcher, assembly GCF_022749685.1. NCBI lineage: Eukaryota > Metazoa > Chordata > Actinopteri > Labriformes > Labridae > Semicossyphus > Semicossyphus pulcher. The sequence continues at coordinate 23,065,064 of NW_027211604.1, read as the reverse complement.
GATGAATTGATATGTGCACTTCCAGAGTCACCTGACAACACTTCCTCCCAATGTGGCAGTCTATTTACGCTGCAAGATGTCCACTCTCTCCTTCTGCTCTGTCATTACCACCGCTGCCCTGCACCAGTACTGCACTCTTTCAGCCCCACCACCACCCCAGCATCCACCTGGAGGCTCCGAATAGGGGGTTTAAGATATTATGTCATCACTCCTCAATTTCTGCATGTAAAATAAATCTGCGAGGAGTGATGAGGTCGGAGCCGATTCCAAACACAAGCTTTGTTCTGCTGCTGCAATAAACATTTACAACTATAAGAAAGTGAGTCGTCTGGGTCGTCTCAATAACGCATGTTTCACATGACTTGACACAGTTAAAGCTCCTGTGAGGAGTTTTTCACTGGTTATGAAACAGTACGTCTTAAATTGTTAGCATTTACGGTGCAAGTTGTAATAAACTAGAACCATAAGTAAAACTGACATTTTTCACTGGACTTTTTAACGACAGGTTCAGCCAAACTATCATTTCCTTCTGTGCTCTTCACCACGAGTGCTGCAGGAAGTGGGAGTGCTTTTATGTGTGTTTCTGAATGAAAGAGAAAGCGAGGACTCCAGCGCAGCATATGGCTTTGTTTAGAAAATGCCTTTTTTGTTTGAGATGGGCAGACGGAGAGATGCAACCCTGAAAACAAAGCCAAGTCCTCCGAGGCAACAAACAGGAAATGTGGGTCAGCACAGATACACTACAATATAGAGGAGAGCAGCACGTACGAATCTGATATATATCCCTTCTTTAAACCTTGACCTCCCCCCTTCTCTACGCATCGTTTTTCCAATCCCAAACATGTTTCCATCCCGCTCCATCATTAGTTCCTTCATTTTAAAATTCCAGCCTCATTTTCCGTCCATGATTGGGAAAAATCTTCATGTCAAATCATCGTATCTGTGCCAGTAATTGCCCCGACAGCCAACAGATGTGCTTTAAAGTGCTAATGCAGGAGCAGAGGGCTGAGTCGTTACATGAGCGAAGTGAGCTGGAGTCAGCACATCCCGGGTGATAACAAGCCCGCTGCAAAGTCAGTTAAAAGTCAATCAATGCTGTTAAGGAAACTTTGACAACTTCAAATGAGAGGCAGACGGGGCTCACTTCGCCCTCATGGGCAGAGAGGAGATGCCTTTGGAGCTTGTGTTGTCTGCAGCTGTAATTAAGCAAAGACTATATAAATAACGGATGAAGCCACTGTGATGTCACCCACTGGCTTGTGGACTGCCCTTTTTGAAGCCTCGAGTCCGACATTTTGGGCATTGCAACCTTGCTTTTCTGGAGCCAGAAGTGACCATGTTTGAGCTGGGTTAATGCCAAGTTATCAAAGATAAACAGTCTGTGCTTGTGGTTTATTCATTAGCCAACGTATTAGTTACTTAACTCCTATTTCCCAAAGAATGTGATTCTATTTGTGATGGCAGCTGACTGGAGTCTTTGACGATGTGGTTTATCAAACTAGAGAAACACAGTAAGAGTGTGGTACAAAGCAAACTTGCCGCTTGCTTGCCACATCTCTGTAAGAACAACGATTTGCAGCTGTGAAAGACGAACAAGGAAACTTAGTTTCTTGATAAAAAAATGATAGTCTTTTCTGATCTCTGTGGGGAAAAGCCAAACACAATCCTGAGTTCTGTGCACGACAAATGAATGTATGAGAAAGACTGAACAAGCTAACAAATCATGCTTGGTAAATGCAGACACAGCTACCTGCTAATTATGCTAACACAATAATACTAAAATGTCTCTGTCTAACTTCTTGGACATCATGTCTTCCTATGAGGTTCATTGCTCTAACAGGATTTGCACGAAACCAAAAAAACACCAACAAGCAAAACACGACCGAGAGGTGAAGGTCAGTGACTGAATTAGCTGATGTGACACCTAGCAAACAGCTAGCAGCTAGCACCTGTCACTCAAAGTGACCACACCCCAAAATACGCATAACTTAAAAGGCTTAAAATAATTTAATTAGCTTTAGAGATTAAAAACACTTCATGTACCAGGCTGTTAACATTCTTAATTGTACTGTAAAGTTTAGCATTTTAACATGAGGCCGAATGGGGACTTACTCCCTTTTGGGGCCAGCCCCTAGTGGCCATGCGCAGAACTACATTTTTTGGCGCCTTACGTTTGGCTTAATTTCGCAACCCTGGAGGTTGTCGCTTTATCTGAAATCAGTCATTTCAAAAGAAGAGCAAATAAAAGAAAGCAGGGGAAGGTTTTGGCAGCGTCTGAAGGCATGTAACATAATGCACCTTCTGGTCAAAGCGCTCAACCTTTCCAACAGACCCCTGAGAGTTGCTCTTTTCTGAAGCTTTTATATCACTTCCACTATTGAAGAAACGCCGTCCCCCCTCAGCCATCCATCATGCCGTCCAATCGTGGGCTGAAGCTCAAACTGAGTTATTTATAGACCTTCCAACTTAAGCGCTGCATGTGTCTAAACCTGTATTGATTCCCGGCCAGGAGGAACACAAGCTCCTGCATTAATGATCAACCAATTAGAAAAGGCCTGTTAGTG